>NC_051162.1:89665865-89705895 GCF_013339745.2 Dermacentor silvarum
AATGTGAAAACACCCGTGTACTTAGATTTTGGTGCACGTTAAAGAAACCCAGGTGGTCCAAATTTCCGGAGCCCCCACTATGGCGTGCCTCATAATCAGATCGTGCTTTTGGCACGTAAAACCCCATAATTTAATTTTTTCAGCACTGCGTGGATGACTGAATAGTAGTTTATGCCAACAGATGGCAGCACCTGTCTGTCATTCTGCTCAGTTTTTTCTGTGGAGAAGCAGAGCTGTGTGTGTGCCTGATCTCGTGAGTCGCGCTCGCTAGCCTTGTATTGTTTTACTATGCTTTGCCAACATTTTTAAAGACATTACTGCCTTCGTGCCCAGCTTCGGGCATCTCGCCCCAGCCTCGCCCTCACACTGCTCAAGAAGGCTGCAAGTGAACGGAAACAGTACCGACATCTTTTCGCCTCCTCTTTTCTTACGCGCCGCTGATCATTTCTGCCTTGCGTTTTCGTGAGAAGGCCGATAGCACAGCGTCAGGCTTTAAGCATTGCCTTTTGAGTGGCATGCCAGCACAGCCGGGCTGGTCACATAATCATCGTCGACGAAGTGGTCCGCGCAAATGAAGCCATTTTAGAGGTCTCCAGGCTGTGCGTGATGACTGACAGGCAGGTATCCAAAGTTTACGCACCTTCTCGTCTCTGGGAAACGTGTGCGACGGCGTGTCATGACCGACGATGCTGTTATAACAGCAATGTCTGGGCATTTCCTTCCGCCGCGACGAACGCGTCAATACCGAGCGACGACCGCGGGAAGGCGCATGCAAAACGCAGCACCTGCGTGGAGCGCCGACGGGGATAGTGTTTCGGACGGACCACGTGCGAAGATTGCCGAAAGGGGTTAAACAAACGCTGCAAGGGCCCGCCACCCCGGAAACACTGCGGCGGCTGTGGCCGACAGCGCGCGCGGGGGTGGGTGTTATGACGTCAAATTTCAGATTCTGCCAGGGGCCGCTTGGAGGGAAGGTACAACAGAAAATCGCAAAAAAATATATGTTTCTCGTCCTTTTTTTCAAAGTGGCTTGTTGCATTCGTCATTATCAACAGTTCAACTTTTGTTCCGACGCAAGAAACCACCCGCCAACTTTTGTGTCCATATCCCTTTAAAGTAACGTGAAAGCAGATAATTTCCCAGAAAACCAGAGGAAGGGGGAGAGGCTGGTGAAGCAGACTTTCACTTGCTCTGTTTGTCATGATCTTGTAAATATCTTGTTACCTGGTCGTGTTTCTCAAGCTGCCATAGAGGCAATAGAGCCAGAAATCTACCGGACGATGTTCAAGGCCTGCCTTAGGAAAACTTGGTGTTGGACTAGTTGGTAACTCTTTCGGGAGGGTCTGCGTCTGGAAGGTCTTTTTGGAGCGATTTCGTGTGTGGGTGTGCGCGTGCATTCGGGTGTGTTTTTTGCGCTCTAATTTTCATGATCATCATCAGCCTATTTTTATGTTCGCTGCAGGACGAAGGCCTCTCCCTGCGATCTCCAATTCACCCCTGTCTTGCGCTAGCTCATTCCAACTTGGGCCTGCAAATTTCCTAACCTCATCACACCACCTAGTTGTCTGACGTCCTCGACAGCGCTTGCCTTCCCTCTGTAACCCTAATGGTACACCGGTTATCTACTATACGCATTACATGGCCTGCCCATCTCGATTTCTTTCTCTTAATGTCAGTTGGAATATCGGCTGTCCCCGTTTGCCCTCTGCTTCACACCACTCTCTTCCCGCCTCTTAACGTTACGCCTAACATTTTTCGTTCCATTGCTCTTTCTGCTGTCCTTACAATGTCGGTACAATGCAATGATTGTACACTTTTCTTTTCAACGACAGTGGTAAGCTCCCAGTCAGGATGTGGTAATGCCTGCCGTATGCATTCTAACCCATTTTAATTCTTCTCTAAATTTGTTTCTTATGGTGGTGGACTGGTGGTGGTGGTGGTGAATTGTAGCAACAGGCGGGTTTAGCCTGGCGATCAAGGCCGGCAATTGCTCCGCCTGAGCGTTTCTTACAATATCGCTGAAGGGTTTCACCATATGTCCATCAAACTAGTCTCTCTTAAGAATTCCATAAGGAGACGTGAAGTTTCTATGCGGGCTATAACTGATCCCTCGGGAAATACAAGGTGTTGCAGGAACGCATGCGCAAGGTCCTTTTTTTGTAGATTCTCCAGGAGAGCGTCCCTTTCAACTTGGAATTGATCAGGGTTTCCTGTCAGTAATTTACCTGATAAACGTTCTCCAGCACGTATTCTAGAGTCTAACTGGCGATCAAGTATTCTTGTTCCCTTCCCAGGCTATTGAACATTATGTCTTTGTCGTCTGCTTATTATTATTTTTTACTATCTCGGTTAAAGTTCTGAATCAATTGTTGCAGTTCATCGCCAGCGTTGCTGGATACGACAATGTGACCTGCAAACCGTAAGTTTTTGAGATATTCGCCGTTGAACCTCCATCCTAAGCCTTTCCAGTTTAGCTTGAATACTTCTAAGCATGCAGTGAATAGCCCAATAGCATTGGAGAGATTGTGTCGCCTTGCCTGACCCCTTCCTTGACAGGTAAGTTTCTGCTTTTCTTTTTGAGAACCAAGGTAGCTGTGGAATCATCGTAGGTATTGTTGATTAGATCGAGACAGATTTTTTTCATTAAACGCAAATGAATTCGTTCTCCCCGGTAGCGCTGAGTAGTTAGTGCCAGAGTGATCGGTGGCAGCTGGCTTTTTTACCTTACAAAACGGGACAATCTGCGGCTATTCCATTAAAAAGTTCAGTTATGCTTGGCATAATAATGCATGCTCAATGCGTACACGTCGCTTTGACGTGGTGAGTTTTCGCGGTTTTGTGACACCGCGTGAGAGAAAGGCAATGTTGGAGCAGGCATATTATTATTTTTCCATAATCGAAGGTCTGTGAACACAGCCTCTTGGACCTTGTATACTATTGCCACCGGCTTAGTCATGGTATTTTATCTTCCCTTTTCCTTCCCGTAGACATGCTCGCCCTTCCTATACTAGAAATATGCAACCACAATTACCTTGTTGTTGTACTCGGGCCGTAGGGAAAGAAGCACGAGGACCTCGGTGAAGCCTTGCGACCAGGCAAGGATGCTGAGGTTCGACCGGCCGGTATTATTCAGGACGAAGTCAACTGTGGCTGCAACGTCGTAATAGCCGATGTCTTCAAAACTATGAATGCAACGGTATAGGAAAACACAATAAGAATTGGCGCGCCCAAGATATTGTTGGCGTAAATACAGCGCATTTCACAAGTGTGGATCAGCGGCCGAGGTGAAGAAGTTTATAAAGTAGTGCACAAAAAGGCACAGAAAGAAATGTGGCCAGCTTGCACTTCACCAAGGTGCTTCACCAGCTTGCACTTCACCCCAGCTCCTCTGTTTACTCCAGCCTTGCTGTGCCGCCGACGCGCAGATTCTCGCTTGGCCGCGCGACGCGCTTCAAGATGAGCGACTTCTTCTTCGGGTGTCCGGATCTTCTTTGGTCGTCCCATGTCAAGGCCACAGAGTCAACACAAGTTCTGACGCCATACCGGCGGCTCCGAGCTTCATCTCCGCGCTGAAGTCATGGCCAAGCTGCGCCTCCACACTTGCCGGGGTGTGGCTGGTCGAAACCTGCCGAGCCGCTGACAGAGACGCCGGCTGCAGTCACGGACACCGCGCGGGTTCGGCCAACACCACCTAGACTTTGAAGGTCTAGGTGGTGTTGGTTCGGTGCGATTGCGGGGAAACGGGGAAACGCGGACGGCGTCGGCAGCAGCTCGGCGCGTTGCCTCGTTGGTGCTGCTACAATTTCTCTCTCTGTCGTTATCACTTTCTCTTTCTCTCTCCCGAGCATAGCGCGCGCCGCGTGCATGCTCTCCTTCCCTCTCCTTAACGTCCCATGTCAAGGCAACATGTGCACGGCACGGATTGAGAGGAGTAAAGCACACGCCGCTCCGCGAGGTGGTTGCTAGGCAGCGCGCAGTGACGTCTTCGCTAGGCGAGTTTTTGCAAACGCTACGCGGGGAATCGAAAAGCTTAAACAGCTTCGCTGTTAAAAAACTCACGTGCCATTCCACTGCTGTGAAGGTGGATTACCAGCGAAGCATACATTCGCGTGGAAGACTACCGCCACCTTGGAGAGAAGGAGGAAACTAGACACACGTAACGGGACCGCCACCCAGCAGAAAGTAGACCCACGTGACGGAACCGCAACCCTGAGAGAGCTGAAGGAAACTAGGCACGCAAGTGCTTGGAACGACGACAAAGAGAAGGTGGTGAGAGCGTACACATGGCCGACGCCGGTCGCACAGCAGCCGATCTGTGAGAAACCCTTATTATCTACCTGAGTGTCTACTGATCTTAAAAGTGGTGACTATTGATAACTAATCTACTGAAAATGCAATATCCGAGTGATGAGAAGTATGAGCTTTTGCATACAGTGAAGCGATTTGGCATCGAATTCGGGAGCTGAGTTTTTTGCACACGCAGATTTGCTGGCGAACACCAAAAATCTACGGACCCCTAGTCATAATCAGCTTTGCCGTTTATGCCTAGGCATAAACATTCCCTACCCATAAACAGCATGGCTATGGAATTGTAGGGAAGGTGCGAGTGCTGTCTGGCAGCTAAGTGCGAAGATTATATAGAGTGCAAAACACAGAAGGGCGTAAATGTCTGCAAAGACGCCATGGGAAATAGGCAAATGGATCATAAAGTCACCTTGGTGAAGTGGATGCGCGTGATGAAGAAGACGCCCATAGATGTCTGATTTACAAATGACTGCGAGTGCTTTCTAGTGTGGATAGCTTGTGCAATTCCACGTTTTAATTCGGCATCATTATCGTCATCAGCCTAATTTATATACGCTGCAGGACGAAGACGTCCCCCGAGGTACTTCGATTAGTCCCTTCATGAGTAAATAATATGACTTCCTTCAAACCCTTCAACAGTTTTTTTTTCTTATTACAACAAAATGCGCACTCCAGCACTTAGGGAGCGTTTTTTTTTCCTAACCACTCCATCAAATCGTTCAGACTAAGAAACCACTGTCTTACTTGCCTTATGTACTCGCCTACGCCGTAGTGCACTTTATTAGGTTCTAGACATGTTGGAATCGGTGGGAGCAATGTATTCTAACAGTACAATTGGAAGATCAAGAAGGACAGCAAAGTTGTTTAAACAATCATTGTGATCTCAAAATGTAACTTTATTTGTAATTACTTTTACTGCTGTTTCTTGCAAATTCATCCGGAGCCCAAGTTTTGGCTGCTTGTTTGCTGTGTTTAAAGGTCAATCATCATTAATAAAGTGAATCTGTACTCCCTGAAAGACATGTTCTCAAGGCAAGCTTTAGGATAATGTTCACCTCCTCCTTCGTCCACCACCTTCACCACCTAGTGTCGTATTTCCAAGATTTTACGAGTTTCAATGTTCGTACGTTTGCAGGCATTTGGGAACGCTCCAGGCTACCGGGCATGCTGTAATTAAGATACATTGTTGCTATCGGGCCAGAAATCGGGACAGTCCTCTAGGAACACGGCCCACATCTACCGGCTGCTCACTACCTAAATAGTTATTTGGGGATCCGCAATATATTTTTGCAAATTGTTGATTTATCTCTTTATTGGGCGAACTTGTGCTAAGCACTCAAATCACAACGACGGCGCAGACCACTTTAGAACGTACAAACTAATAATAATAATAATAATAATAATAATAATAATAATAATAATAATAATAATAATAATAATAATAATAATAATAATAATAATAATAATTTATTTATCATGCTCAGGAACAACCATGGGGTCTAATGCTGACGTACGCATACATAGGACAACAAGCGAAAAAAATACAGCAGGAGAATATCAGTGAAAAAAAAAACAATGACTAAAAATCGACAATCTTGAAAAGATGAGTGTACATACAAGGCGCAAAATAAGAAAGCATAACATAAGAAAAGGGGAGAGAAGCGAAGTTGAACAATATGTGAAACTAAGACGCACAAATGGAAAGCTCAGATCAGAACAATGACAGCGAGTTGTGAAAAATATCAAGGTCATGAAAGTGTGCGTTATAAAGACTATGGTAAAAATTTAATTATGGGGTTTTACGTGCCAAAACCACGATATGATTATGAGGCACGCCGTAGTGGGGGATTCCGGAAATTTCGACCGCCTAGGGTTCTTTAACGTGCACCTAAATCTAAGTACACGGGTGTTTTCGCATTTCGCCCCCATCGAAATGCGGCCATCGTGGAAAGACTCTATTCCGTGGACCGTTCAGTGTTTGTGGTGACAGGCAGCAACATGAAAAGGTTTGTGTTGTCTGGTGGTATTGCGCGGAATACGAAACATGATACAACTGAGGAGTTCGGGGCACATGAGGATACCGTGAAGGAGTTTGAAAAGAAACAGAAGGTCAGCAGGATTACGTCGGCAGCTAAGGGCAATGACAATAACCCAACAGTGCTAGAGCAAAGTCCAGCGTCCGTTTGGCAAAGCGTTGATGAAATATGCTTAGAAACGTTTTCTGTACCCGATCTATGATGTCACAGTTGGATCTAGAGATACCGTTCCAGACGACCGACGCGTATTCGAGTTGAGGAAGACGGATTGTTATATATAACTTGCGGAGCGATGTAGGAGAATTGAATTATCTCGATAGTCTGCAAACAGAGGTAAGAGTGCGCATACTCCGCATTGCAACGTGTTTAGTGTGAGCTGAAAAGTGTAAGGGTGTATCAAAAAGCACACCGAGATGAATGATCTCACGGACCTTACACAATGGTACAGAATCTACCGAATAAGAAAAAGAAATGCTTGCTGTTTTGCGGGTGAAAGTCATGACTTCGGTCTTAGCAGCATTCAAGGTTAGGTTATTATCTCTGCACATTTAAAAATGAAAACAGGTTAGACAGGAGGATGCGACCGTCATCAACAGTGTTAATTGCCTTAAAAGTCTTTATGTCATCGACATATAGAAGGAATGAACAATGCCGAATGGCGGAAAGAACGTTATTAATAAAAATTAAAAAAGGAGTGGTCCCAATACTGATCCGTGATGGACGCCGCTAGTTGCCATGTAAGAAGACGTTTGACCGTTGACGTTAACAAAACATCTATCAATAAGGCAACTCCGCAAGAGATTTACAATTGACGAGTGGGTAAGATTGATGAGAAGCAGTAAGTGGCTGACCACATCAAAAGCTTTGCTGAAGTCACAATAAGTGGTGTAAACTTGCTCCCTTTGGAGTAGCAGCAAGGAGATCTTTGTCCTGAAACTTGCGAGATTTGTGAACGTGAGCGACTGGTGAGGAATCCATGCTGATTAGGGATCAATGCGTTCTCCACAATAAAAGACAATGTGTTGTGAAGAGCAAGCTCAAAAATCTTAGACGCGGCACAGGGAAGAGAAATCGGGCGATAATTCGAGACATCGGTTGTGCATCATCATCATCATTATCATCATCATCAGCCTATATTTATGTCCACTGCAGGACGAAGGCCTCTCCCTGCGATCTCCATTTACCCCTGTTTTGCGCTAGCGTATTCCAACTCGCGCCTGCGAATTTCCTAACTTCATCATCCCACCTGGTTTTCTGCCGTCCTCGACTGCGCTTCCCTTCTCTTGGTATCCATTCTTTAACCCTAATGGTTCAACGGTTATCCATCCTACGCATTACATGGCCTGCCCAGCTCCATTTCTACCGCTTATTTTTAACTAGAATATCGTCTATCCCCGTTTGTTCTTGATGCACACCACTCTCTTCCTGCCTCTTAACGTTACTAATAAGATTTTTCGTTCCATCGATCTTTGTGCGGTCCTTAACTTGTTCTCGAGCTTCTTTGTTAACCTCCAAGTTTCTGCCCCATATGTTAGCACCAGTAGAATGCAATGATTGTACACTTTTCTTTTCAACGACAGTGGTAAGCTGGCCAATTCGCCAATTCCAGTGATCGCCACTGGAATTGGCGATCAGGTTGTGCTGCTGAAGAGAACAGGACAGAAAGTGCAACAACAGGCTGCATTCGTTTTGTATGTAAAGATTATAATGAGAATATGTAAGCGCGTTCCAATGAATCCCTAGTTTGTTAAAATCAGCAAGAAGGATTACTCTGCGCTTGCTATGGGAGGATAAGACCATTTCAGTAGAAGAGATGGCCTCATCAAACATGACAGGAGAAATATTCGGTGGTACATAGAAAGTTCCGAATACCAATTTTTCACAGCGCACTAGGCTGGCTTCAAGCTTAATCGATTCCTGTACGTTTTCTATGTCAGTAAGGTCTTGATGAGCGCTAGTTGGTTCATATTTAGAACTGAGGTTTGAACAGAGCGAATAAAACAAGGACACGAAGAAACAAATATCACAGAGCACTTGTCTGTGGTATTTGTTTCTTCGTGTTCTTGTTTTATTCGCGCTTTTCAAACCTCAGTTCTTTCTATGTCGTCGTTGCGCCTTACACATCTGAGTTAACTGTCAATAGCAATAAGTACGCCGCCACCTTGTTTCAATCCACTTAAGTCCCACTTACTGCGAAAGACGTTGTAATGTGGAGGGAAAAAATCTGAAGAGTAATTATCACTGCAGAGGCAAGTTTAGGAAATAACAAAAATAGGAAAAGAAGACGAAATGGTATTAGCGAAGCATTCGCGTGCCTTGGGGCGAAGTACACGAACGTTTTGGTAGAAAATGTCTAGATTACACTCCCCTTTGAAATTTTGGGGTTTTCTCATGAGCCTGAAGCACGCCGTTGTGTAGCACCCCACGGAACGGCTTGAACAGGCATCCCATTGTCCACATAGACGGGTCGTTCAGGCCATTAATAATAAGGTCGTTCATTATTAATATTAATAACAAAAGTTGTCGCAGTTTCACCTGAAAGGCGAAGCATCAATTGCGATAGCAAACTTGTAGAGAGCTATACGGAGTAATGATATTAGCTTTATCAGCTGTATAAACTTGGACATGCAGCAGCATCGGCAACCCGCAGAACTGTTGTCGACGCCATCCGCGTTTTGCCCGCATTCGCTCAAAATGCGGGCGGCGTTGGTGACTGTTGCCGGAGCCTCTGATATAAATAGGCACTGCGTGCCGCAGCTAAACGTCGCCTCCCTTTCCTCCCCCTCCCCCACGGCCTCTCGCTCGTCGGAAGAAGGCGCGTTTGCTCTACATACATGGTGATTGTGAAGGAGAACAGAGACGCCTACTTCTGCAGCCCTTAAGCGAGCACGGCGCAGAACGCGCGTTTGTTCTCCGCCGTGCGTTCACTCCCCGTGAAAGACGCGCCCCTCGCGCCCTTTCACTCGCACATACAGCGTTCGGCGCGCGGCGACGATTTCTTCTCCAAATGACGTCATACGGAACCTCACGGCGACGGCGACGGCGACGGCGACGCCGACGGCAGAAATCTGCTTTTGAGTGTCCATATAATTGCTACCGCAATAATAACACTAATAACAATGTTTATTTCGCCTTAAGATGTACAGATGATTTTAGCAGGCCGGCCAAAGTCAGGGGGAGACTCGTCTGGCCGTATCTGGCAGCGGGCAGTAAAAAGGCGCAGGTGCAGTTTCTAAACAAAAACCCTACGCACCGAAGAGAAAAAAAAATATTGTCGGCCCTTCCATTCCATGAAGATGGTTAACCAGCGAAGCTGAAACGTGCGGCCCCGGTGTTTAGCACTGGGTGAATTCCTAAGGTTCATTAAAGTATTTCTCAATTATGAGGTTACACACACGTTCGGCTGCGACGGTGAGAGCTACGTCACTGACGGTATGCCCACAGTCCGTCGTTGTCACTTGCATTCGATGTTTCGAGTTTGCTAGACGGTGTGGTTAGCAGCATGGACCTGTCACATGCCGCTTGTGATTCTCCGAAATGAATTGGTGCATACTCCCGTAAACGCGGCCTCCCCATTATGACGACAGAAGCGAAGTGAAATTCTACGCTTTAATGATGAGCGACAACGCAGCCAGTTGTGGAAGAAGACGACGACGACGAACGCGGGAGCAGTGGCATGAGCGCAACCCGAGGGGCGCCAACGAGCCAGCTGCAGGAGAAGACGATGACGCTCGAGCCAAGGCTACTGATAGTTTTCTGTACACAGGCCATTTCACGTAGCCTTACACGACTTCGCCGTTTAGACATTTAAAGCTTCGCTTTAAAAAACAAAATGTGTTTACATGAAAGGGTATTCGACATAGGTAAACGTTAAACAGGATATATGGGCACTTCGGAAACGTTTACACGAGGGTATTGAAACAATTCATGCTTTGAAGACGGAAAGAATAGGGACTCCCACAGCAAGTTAGAAATCCTCGGTATATAGCAACTCCTAAAATGGCCATACCTCGTATAACATCTCGGAGCAGAAAAGCTGGAATTCAACCGAAACAGTCTAACAGGCACATGCGGAATTAAAAAGGCTCTATCCCAGTAATGATCAGGTACCACGGTCTGCAAAAAGAGAGCATGAATGACCGCAGATGTGTGCTAGAAAACAGGTTCGAACTCTGGGAAAGGTGGACATTGTAAGCGTCATTTCGAAGGATAGCCTTCAAAGTGTCGCGTACAATGTACACCTGCCCAGCTCCATTTTTTCCTCTTAATGTCAACTAGAATATCGGCTATCCCCGTTTGCTTTCTGGTCCACATCGCTCTCTTCCTATCTCTTGACGTTCGGCCTAACATTTTTCGTTCCATCGCTCTTTGTGCAGTCCTTTACCCAATTTTATTCTTCTGCAAATGTCCTTCTCATGATCAGGGTCCCCTGTGCGCAATTGACATAAATAAACGTACTCCTTTGCAGACTCCAGAAGCTGACTGGGATCCTGAATTCTTGTTCCTTTGCAAGGCTATTGAACATTATCTTTGTCTTCTGCATATTAATATTCAACCCCACTCTTACACTTTCATGATTAAGCTCCTCATTCATTTGTTGTAATTTGTCCTCATTGTTGCTGAATAGGACAATTTCAACTGCAAACCGAAGGTTGCTCAGATATTCGCCGTTGATCCTCACTCCTAAGCCTTCCCAGTCTAAGAGCTTGAATACTTCTTCTAAGCATGCAGTGAATAGCATTGGAGAGAATGTGTCTCCTTGCCTGAACCCTTCCTTCATAGGTAATTTTCTACTTTTTTGTGGAAAACCAAGGTAGCTGTGGAATCTTTGTAGAGATTTGGCAAGATATTCACGTATGACTTTTCCCATAGTTCGAACCTGTTTTGAAGCACACACTTGCCGTCAATAGCCTTCGAAGTGTCGTGTACAATATCCACCTTCCCCAGAGTTCGAGCATGTTTTCTAGCACACACCTGCCGTCAATAGCCTTCGAAGTGTCGCGTACAATGTCCCCTTTTCCCAGAGTTCGAACCTGTTTTGTAGCACACACCTGCCGTCATTTGATGCTCTCTTTTTGCAGACCGTGCTACGTGATATCCTTCGAAGTGTGGCGTACAATGTTCACCTTTCCCAAAGTTCAAGCCTGTTTTCTGGCACACACCTGCCGTCATTTGGCGCTTCTTGCAGACAGTAGTACGTGATCATTACTGGGATAGTAAAAAAATGATTCGTAACGCTCGAAAAAGGATATACAACATGCCTCCTTTGCTATATAACTGACAACGTTCAAGCAATTTCGAATCCTGTAGCCGCATCTTCCCTCTAATTATAAATAACAGCGATAATGCGATGAAAATGAACACGGGCTAAAATTAAGACAGCAACGCTTGGCAATACAGCACTTTCTGATAAATCCATGCTCCCTTAAGTTCTCCATCGCAATGTCGAAGCAACGTGGTTTAGCAAATAGAGCGCATTGAAAATCAGCACATTGCGTAAAAAAATAGCACGCGATATACATGAAAACATTTACCTGGCTGTTGATTTTATGTGTAATTGATGCAAAATATAAGAAAACGTATATGTGTGAAATTAGAACTACTACTTCAAAGTTCTGAGTGAGTGTTCTTTAGGCACCTTGAGTTAGGGAAAAGGACGCATTCATTCTCGCAGGTCAATATTCAACATTGAAGCAGAAAAGTTTGCCACATGATGTCCTCAAACAGCAGGAGGGTGCTCTCGCGAGGAATTCCATTATATCCTTACTAATTAAAGAACAGAAATTTCTTCATCTCTTTAAGCAAAGAAGACTACAAATAATATTATCCTGCTCAAGCTTCTCTATGTAAAACTCCCATAGTTGAAATCCCCGCAAGAAATTGTCAGGGATCCTTTCTTTTGTGTGTGTGTGTGCGTTCTACAATAGTGGAGCAGTTGCTTTTGCAACGTCATTGTCCCAACTACTATGCATTTTCGCAAGGCATCATGACAAATTCATTAAGTGAAACTAAGACTATCTGCACGTTATGCAAGAAATGTTGCAGCCAATGTTGACTGGATGTTTCTCTCCTTTCCTTTGTTGCTATTTTGGGCGAGCAAATATATTATTAATAAGAGATCGTGTGATCAACTACTTTTGCTTGCCTCCAGTCCCAAAATCGAGGGTCGTTCGTAGATAGCGTCACGTGGTAGTTGGAGTAAGGCACACCTCTGGTATTGATGAGCCAGACGTCGTAACCCCTGTCAGCCATCAAGAAACCTGAGAGCAACAAAGCGAGCGAGTTAGTCGGTCAGTCAGTGGATCAATGATTTATTGAAATAATGCATCAATCAATCGATTGGTTAACGTGCTAATGAAGTTGAATGATTCCGGCCGGGCAAATGTGAAGGGCTAAAGTTATATGACTGAAGTTAAGTGTTAAGGGCTGTAAATAAGAAAAAATACGACCGAAAGTCCTTTAAGGGGAATTATCGTGGTGCGAAACGTTGTAAATATGCGTCTCATTTGCGCGTTTGTGAGCTAGACGTTTTTACTTTTCCTCATCTGTTAGATTATTGCAGCACTGCCTATCACTGGCTGTTGAGGCGCATGAGGTAGAAGCAACGCTCATCTAGGGCCACATAACACAAAACTATTTCAATCTCTTTTTATTCCAAGCTCATGATATCAAGTTTGCATAACCGCCATCACAATCATCGGGCGGTGACCCGCAGCGTCGTTTGAACAGCCCACTCAAACGCTCTACTCGTTTATAGGAGGTCATTTTTGCTTGCTTCGAAAGCGAATCGGATTGCCTACCTTGACAGCTTCTTCTAAAAATTGACTCACAAGAGGCGAGGAGCACACAGAAGCGGAGAGAGCTTCGGTGGGGCGGAGCTAGCGCAGTGAACGTAGATAACCGGATGAGAAGGGTGGTGCTGCCGTCTGCGATCGGCCGATTCACCTTGCTTTAGACTCATCTACCCTCGACCCGCACGTCGCATCGCCCGGCTGCCGCACGCGTGCGGACATGCACATGTAGAACATTTGTGCAGAAATCTCGGTTCACACTGCGTCCGCACATGTAGTCGAATGCGAAATTTGTGCATCAGTGTGCGACGTACGTATGTGGTATTTAGCGCGACCGCACGCATGCGGAAGCAGAGCGGTGTGGCGTGCGGCTCGAGCGCAAAGGCCGATTTACGTTCGAGCCGCCCAGCCCCTAACCGCATGCATGCCATCGCGCGAAAAATTCAAAATGTCGAATACTTGTGCACAAATTTCTGTTTACACTGTTTGCTGTTTACACTGCGTACACAGTGTTAACTGAAATTGCACCAGTTGCCCGATATGTGAAATTTTTTGCACGACCGCACGAATTCGGTGCAGCTTACGACGAGGGACGGCTCGAGCGTAAACAGTCTCTTAGCTTGCGGTGGCAGCAAGCTTTTATTCCTTACGAATTCAGCTTTGTTTGGCATGATAATGCATCTTTATTGCGTACACGTCCCTTTGACATGGTGAGTTTTTTTTTTCGCTTGGATTGAGAATCGGCATAACATCAGAATGGGGTTAAATATAAGCATGCAGGCCCGTTTCATAGAGATACTGCAGCAGCGACTTATAAAATGTGTTGTCCATAATCCATCTATCATAGTCTTCTACTTGATCACTCTTGAATTTCACCCCTTTCAGAACACTTTCTCGTATTGTCTTTGTCCCAGCACACGTCCAAAGTAGGTGGTGGGCTTTCGCGGCTTTGTGACACCGCGTGAGAGACAGGCAAAGGGGGCGCCGCCCGAAAGCCAATGGCGGAGGGCTAATGGCAGAAAAGGCATTGAATAATAAGTAATTACCTTTTTGTTATTATCTAACCATGCATAATCAGTGTGTACGCATCAAATCAGCCGAAAGCTTTTTGACGAGTTGTGGAGGGCCTATTGCAGAAACGGAATAGGAACAGCTTGGAACAGCTTTAGATTGCAGCGCCCCTATTTTGGTCGAGACATGTTTGCCATCCTCGAGAAAGCAGGAGCAGCTGTGGACAGGGGCAAGCAGTGCCCGCTGTGCAATCATTGCACCAGTGAGCGCACACCACCGGGACAGGTGCGCGATTGCTGCGCCTAGCTTCCGGCTTCGGCGGGGGAGCTTCGGGCTTTGGTGCTGCTGATGAGCAACTTCTACTCGAGGTTCTTTGTTAACCTCCAAGTTTCTGCCGCATATGTTAGTACCGATAGAATGCAATGGTTGTACATTTTTCTTTTCAGCGATAGTGATAAGCTCCCTGTCAAGATTTGGCAATGTCTGCCGTATGCACTCCAACCCAATTTTTATGATCATCATCATCAGATTATATTTATGTCTTCTGCAGGGCGAAGACCCCTCCCTGCTATCTCCAATTACCCCTGTCTTGCGCTGGCTGATCCCTACTTGCGCCTGCAAATTTCCTAACTTCATCGCTCCACCTAGTTTTCTGCCGTCCTCGACTGCGCTTTCCTTCTCTTGGTATCCATTCTGTAACTCTAATGGTCCACCGGTTATCCATCCTACGCATTACATGGCCTGCCCAGCTCCATTTCTTCCTCTTAATGTCAACTAGAATATCGGCTATCCCCGTTTGCTCTCTGGTTCACATCGCTCTCTTCCTATCTCTTAACGTTCGGCCTAACATTTTTCGTTTCCTCGCTCTTTGTGCTGTCCTTTACCCAATTTTATTCTTCTGTAAATTTCCTTCTCATGATCAGGGTCCCCTGTGCGCAGTTGACCTAAATAAACGTACTCCTTTGCAGACTCCAGAAGCTGACTGGGATCCTGAATTCTTGTTCCTTTGCCAGGCTATTGAACATTATCTTTGTCTTCTGCATATTAATCTTCAACCCCACTCTTACACTTTCATGATTAAGGTCCTCAATCATTTGTTGTAATTTGTCCTCGCTGTTGCTGAATAGGACAATGTCATCTGCTAACCATAGGTTGCTGAGATATTCGCCGTTGATCCTCACTCCTAAGCCTTCCCAGTCTAAGAGCTTAAATACTTCTTCTAAGCATGCAGTAAATAGCACTGCAGAGATTGCGTCTCCTTGCCTGACCCCTTCCTTGATAGGTAACTTTCTACTTTTTATTGCGATAGCAATTATATGGACACTTCAACCGGATTTCTGCCGTCGGCGTCGCCGTCGTCGTCGCCGTCGCCGTCGCCGTGAGGTTCCCTATAGATAAAATCTTCGCCGCGTGCCGTATGCCCGAGCGGAAGCGTGCGGGGACGCGCGCTATCACGGAGAGCGAACGCACTCAATCTCCCACGCGCAAGCAAGGAAGCGGGAAGCCAGCGCCGGAGGGAGCGGGGGGGGGGGGGGGGGGGCGCACTTTCACTCTTCCAACAACCGCGCTCGTCGCTCGTTCGCACCGTCTCTTATCTCCACATGGCTCTGACCTTTATGCGCCGTGCATTCGCCGCTCAGTTTCCGTGGAAGCGATAGACCGCACGTACCTTCGCCGCTGCGGCGTATCCGCTTGCTGCCAGAGTTTTGACGGTCGTTGCCTGCAGTCATTCAGTGTGATCTATTCATGTTTGTTTGTGCGCGCTCACACCACGCTTGTTCATTCAGTTAGTAACAGTCGGGCCACATTTTCCAACGCACGCTACACAGGCAATGCTGCCCGGATCGGCAGTGCAGTGCTACAGGTGTGTCCCTTCGCACGCGCTGCCCACGGGAAGCGCTTCTCATCAACACCACCGTTTCACACGCGCCTTGTCGTGGTCATCGAGTCTCTCTTCATGTCGGTCTACTTACGCCGCAGCACACCTGCTTACTTAATCAGCTCATGTTTACTACAATTCATATTGCTACCAAAGCCGCTCACCTTACTTCGTATGACATTGCTGTGTTGCTATCGCATTCATTGCTTCGCCCTTAGGGCGAAACTGTGGCATTTTTTTGTGTGGAAAACCAAGGTAGCTGTGGAATCTTTGTAGATATTTGCCAAGATATTCACGTATGCCTCCTGTACTCTGTGATTACGCAATCTCTCTATGACTGTTGGTATCTTTACTGAATCAAATGTCTTTTCATAATCAACGAAAACCATATAGAGAGATTGATTTTACTCCGCAGATTTCTCGATTACCTGATTAATGACATGGATATGATTCATCGTAGAATATCCCTTCCTAAATCCAGCCTGTTCTCTTGGTGCCCGGTGCATGGTCGCGCCCAAATATTAGATCATTTTCAGGTTTCTGGTATTGTTTCGCACTTTTAATACTTAAGTCTGAGCGGATTTAACATAAAAGTGTTGCACTGATTCTATTGCAAATCATCTTGGTGAATATTTTGTACAATACTGCAAGCAAGCTAAGTGGTCTATAATTCTTCAATTATTTAACAGTCTCCCTTCTTAGGCAAAAAAAGCTACAGCTTATGTAGCCGTAATGTTTACAGGGAGAGAGACAGAGAAAGAGAATATACTTTATTTTCTCCAGAGGTAGGGTTCTGCAGAGCACCTGTGGATGGGATCTAATTCCTGAACTCCTGCGGCCTTAGCTGCCGGTCTGGCGCGTTCAACCAGCCAGATCTGGTCGTCCGGTTCATACGAACGCTATGCACGAAGGCGAGCTTTCTGGTAGAAACGCGGCCTCTTGCGTGGGCCGATGCGCGGTCGCGCAAAACATCAAATCATTTTTAGGTTTTTGGTATTGCTCGTAGTTTTAATATTTAAGCATGAGAAGATTTAACATAAAAGGCATGCGCTGTCGGGGTTTTGTTTCATGACATTTGTTTCTGGGCTGTCATTCTGAATATTCCGAGGAATAACTTTGTCAAGAATATGAGACACGGAATGAGTAACTTTAGCAATAGAGTGGTGTGGCAATATAAACCACATATACCATATGTCGTATAGCACGGCGGGACATATACATATACCGAAATATATACGGAAATTTTTGTTCACGGAAAACTCCACCGACACCGGATTTTCTATGACACGGGGCCCTTAACGCGCTGTCGCGTTAAAGCAATCAGCAACTTGCTTTTTCGCACTTGCTGTGGCATGAACCGAATCCCGAGGTAAGGCACCCGAGTCCAGCAGGCAAAGCAGACCCGTGAGGACCAATGAAGGGTGTTGGTAGCTTAAGATGAACACGATTGCGGCCATCAAAGTCGGACTCGGCTAAGGAGTGTGCAACTCACCTGCCGAGGCAATAAGCCCCGAAAATTCGTGGTGTTCTCACAGAACGCCTTTCCCTGGCCGTCGCCAGCAGAGAAGCTCGAAACGCGGAAGTGTTATGCCGCAACAAGTAGGCGAGCCCTGGGCCCTTCAAAACTGCGTCGCAGGAGACAGGAGATAACGGTGCACCGAATCCTGATGTGGCCCTCCTTCTATTCGGCCTGTTCATTCAGCCTGCTGACAGTGCTTCTTGTTCCTCACAAGATGTTTATATTACAGGTGCTTTTATACTTTGTCTACCTATTTGCTTTCGCTGCGTACGCCAGTCTGTTCCATCATCCTTTATTCAAATCTGGCTAAAATGACTCCTTGCTATGTGTTGTGCTAAAATACTTCTGGTGCCTTCGTAACGTAAGGCACACGCAGTGAGATTGCGCATCAATCAAAATAAGAGGAGGACAAAGTGTTCACGTTTTAATAAAACTTTGCGCATGGCCGGCGTCGGAAAACCCGTTGATTCTGAACTTGCTCTGTCTAGTTCCCCCGCGACATACTGGTGGAATGCTGAGTACATTTTCCCCCCGAAGCCGCCGTCACTAGAAGTACATACTATAGACGCAGCGACCAACTTCTTTTTCAACGCCCGCCTCAAAAGATCCGTTTCAAACTTCAACCATGTGGTAGGTTCCCAGCACAGAAGTCTCATACATGCCACGTGCCAATATGCTCTTTTCTCAGTGTAAAAATATATCTAAACATGCACAGAGAATAATAAAGAAAGGTCCCAGAATACATTTGTTCAGTCAAGAAGAAAAATCAGCAGCCCTTCCCCTATCGAGAAAATGGGAGTAAGCGAAGCTTGTTGTGTGTGTATGTGACCTTCCTGGTGATTTTCTTTCTTTCTTTCTCTCTTTCTCTTTCTTTCGTGTCCCTGATATGTGCCATTGAGCTTGGACCCTTTCTGCACCACCATCAGGATCGGCCCACTTTTCAGCGGGACACCACCACCACCGCCCACACTTGTGAGCCTATAAAGCTTTGCTTAAAAAGGGCTCATGCTACTGAGCTCTGTCCCAGACTAAATGTCACTGAAGTTACTGAATTATGTTTCAATAGATTTTGTTGCTGCGTCTACTTCGGTCAGGTGGCGTTGGCTGAAGACAGCCTTTTGGTTTTTTTTTTTTTCGACGTGATGCATCACTGAACGTCTTCTTGAGGTGAAGTTCACCCATCAAACTCTTACCTGCGCTAAGGTCAGGCTTGTTTATAACCCAATCTGCTGCAGAGGACACAATGCCGTGGACCATGAGCACGGGCGGCCGCGAGCTCCCACTGGTGCCACCGTCTGATCGACCTCGTGGCATCCTGTCCACTTCTAGGATGTAGCCGTCGTCGGTGGTCACCTTGTACATCTCCACAGGGTAGCCATTTTTCTTCATAAGCCCGACCTGAGCACCGGCACATCAGTTGAGAATACCAAAAAATTTATATTACCTGCAGTTAAAGCTCGCGTTCCGGTGTGGTTGTACGCGTGATAATGCGGGTAAATTGGGGATTCCAACTGGCATATTTCGTAGGGCGCTAGGAAACAATGAAGACGCTTCTTGTGAACAGCAATCTTTCATAATGACTGAATTTCTACTTAAACACCATGTAATATTCTGTTTTTTTGTTCTGTATTATACCAGGGTATTTCAGCGAAAACTTCTCAAAATTTTTAAACATTGCCCTGGCAGATGGCGCAATTCTAGTCCATGAGCTGATCTACTCGAAGAGGCGGACATTGATTGCACTAATAACTGAAGCGTATAATTGACTAATAAACAAAAATTCACTGATCAAGTTAAGTTAACGAGAAACTTATGGCGCATTTGCTATTTATAAATTCTAGCGGGTAAGACTGCAAGGCGTATCCACTTGGAAAGAATTGTGTGGATTTAAGATATATGCGCCATCAAACTTCCCTTAAAAATGCACTGTCATTCCACTTAGTTCCGTAACAAAACGTCGTTTTAGGCAATGAAGCACAATATTAACTGCAACGCTAATGCCTTCCTCCGCAAAGTTCAGGAATTGTTATGTCGAAAGTGGTGTCATCCTGTCAGTTTGTTCCAAGTGTATCGGCCTTGCGAACTCCCTGGCTAGAATTTGTGAATTGCAATATGTGCCATAACGCAATTAAAAACTTCATTATTGAATTTTTGTTAACCATTAGAATATGCATTGAAATTTTTGAGCAAGTAGTGTCCACCTTTTCGAGTAGACCAACTCATGGGATAGATTTTGCTATCTGCCACAGTAAATTAAAATTAAGAAAAACTGAAAGTGTTCGTTGAAGCACCCGGTATGGGGCAACACGTCTTTATTAAAACAATCATTTTAAAGGATCGAAGCTAGGACAAAGTAGTTTAAGATTGCCCAAAATGAAGTTGTAGCTTTATAAACAGGTTCCGCTTTCCGTCAATAAACCACTCGTAAGTAGCACATTCTGCGTCCTGTATTCTTGATTGTGTCTGTGTCACCTGGAGCCTCTTTCTGGCGAGGGAATGGTGCTCGTTGCTCACCGTGGACTGCGGTCGCTGTTGAGTACCGTTGTCTGCCGACGTGTGACTTGTGTTAGTAGGCATCCCGTACGCACGTCCGGGTTACCAAGCTATAGTGGACGCGATATACGACGCCTATAGACAGCCGCGTGTATATACGAGCGTCGGAACGCACGTCAGCGCGCAAAGAACGCAGAGGCGCAATCCGTCTTTATTTCGCGCGTCTTCCGCAACGCGGTAATGGCGCTGCAGTCGGGAGCGCACTTAGGGCGCGCCAAGGGCGCGCCGCTACACACTTTACTTTGAGAAATTGAATTAGTTCACTAACGCACTTGCGCCAGGCGTAGGGTCTACTAGAATGAGAATATATGCTGCACTCCGGCACACGTATACGTGTGCGCGTGACGAATGTGTACACACTATGTATCTGTCTTTGATGAGTGGGTGCTTTGTCTGCTGTGACCGTAATTCATGAATGCGGGTTACGCCAAGCGTATATATGCCGCAAACGTGCACCGCGGCGTCGAAGCACCAACGGAAAGGGTGTGAACGAGGTCGTGGACGCTACATTGATCTCGATGATGCGACACCTTGTGGTGGTGGCACTTGAGTAAAGTTGGCAACAGCTTCGCTGTACATGCACTTTCACGGGTGGAATGGAGGTGGAAATTTTTTTTCCTTATATGACACTCACACGCATCTGTATAATAAGTTTAGATAAACCATACGTTACCTTATATAAAAACTTGCAGAGCAAGTGACATAAGTGCACCCGCTTCGGTATCTCCTGTCCAATGTGAAAGGAAAAATTGTTACATGCGCACATAGAAATGCATTGTTCAAGTAGCGCTGAAAGCCATCACTCAATGTGAGTAGAGTTCACATGAATGTACAGATCAAAATAATTAGCTTGTTGCCCATAAGGAAATCCCGCAATAAGGCTGTCAAAGCAGATATCTGCTAAGCGGGGCTCACTTGTATTCGGGTAATCATTGTCCGAATGTCGATTATAGGTGGTTCCATTCATACTAGCCCATTCCTGCACAGATTTCGATACCTTTGTCGCCGTCGTACAGCGCTTACTGAGTAACGTGCAAGACATCTCAAATGCAACTTACCGGACTAAGCTCCGCGTCTTCCGTAACGTCATTGCCGACCGCAAGATTGGTGCTGCCTATGAAAGCTAGAAATAAGACCACGGTTACCACAGATGTAGCTGAGATTGATCGAAAGATTAACGGGACCATGTTTTTGAAGTGTTTGTACGGTTCTCGGGAACGCCGATCTTTAGCCGCTAGATTTTGTAGTGGCTGAAATGTACGCATCAGCGTGTTTTTTTTTTTTCTTTTTTTTGTCATTGCGCATATTATATTTCTCATAAAACAGCTGGAATAGCATGCTAGCAGAGTCAGCATCGAAACATGAAAAACAGTATATAACGTTCAAATCTTTCTCTTTGCTTCACCTGGCTGCAGCCTTGTTTTTACTGATGGCGAGAGAACAACTGTTCCGACCAATCATTCGAAGTTCCTATATTTGAAGATATGTAACAAATGGAAAGTTTATTTCCTTCCAGCTGTCCACATGCATGCGCAAAGGTAGGATGTTTTTTTCGCAAATAGGGCCATCCGGGATGCGTGGCTAACATGTGTTGTGTATCATGAACAAATAAATGGCACATTGAAGAAACGTTCTTCGGTCGTATGGCTGTTGAACGTGGAAGCTGAAATATACAGGCAGACGTGGTTCTTGTGCAGCCATACACGTGGCCTCTAGACCACTTGGATTCATTTTTCACTTACTTATAGTGACATTCCAATGCCCGTGCTTGTGATTCCGAATATCCTCCGGGAAGGCAACGAAATATATATATATATATATATATATATATATATATATATATATATATATTTAACAGTGTTAGAGATATGGCTAGTTGGTATTCTGTGATGTAACGTCAAAGCGCGGAAGCAAAATATGAGGCACAAAGAACACGACATGCACAAGCGCTAACTTCCAACTGAGTACAATACAATTGATGCATGAAAAGCCATGTGCATGAAGCACATTACAATCGTAAAAGGGAACAAAAAATACAAACCAACTAGAACCACCGCCATGTTGTGAAGAAATAACGTGTCTGAATCTGTTTATCATTCATCGCCTACAATGTGACACGTAGATAGCGCAATTCCTTGCTTTGCAAGGGGATATGTGGCGGTATATATGATTAGTGTATTTTGTGATTCGTTCTTTATTGGCAAACACTTTGAAGCAGCGGCTTACCATGTTGTTGACTCAGTAATGTTCGTCGGTGTGGCCACTACTGATTGTTCATTTTCTGCCTAGTCGCTCGCGGCTCTGCTTATCTGTCGCGGTTTCGACAGATTTGTTCTTGCTGAGCAAAAGGGCTTGGAACTTAGATGTTCTGTACTTTGTAATAACATGTAACAAAGACGTATTATCGATAGTGACTTGCTTACTCTGTGGACTGACACGAAACATTCAGGTTCGAACATTCGTGTGTTGTCGCTGTAGTCGCCATCACCCATGCTTCGGTGCATCGATTGAAGTGTGGAACCATTCACTCATTCGTGATACATTGACAATAGTGTGGACATAGGTTTGCGTGTGAGTTGGGCTAGATGAGGGTAGATAATGTGCGAGAAACTTACTATGCCAGGAAGAGGCACTACTCCTTTGTCACTGTATAACGAGCGGCACTCCCTTTTGCCGACGATCTGGGGTTGAGGTGTTTTCTTTGCGAGTTAGCGATACAACGCTGGCGGATGAGCGATTTTTCTTATATTCGGGGAAAGGCCCTGTACCGCGAAGGGCCGGTAACAGAGGTTGTCCTTAAGTAGCAACGGTTCATGAACTGGATCCCACAGATTCATTTCATTTCTCAACGTGCCAGTCGCTATTTTTGCAGCCCTCCCCAGCACACGTCTTCCCTCTACCGCTCCACATTTTGCAGCGTGAATAGAGGGCAGTGCGATAGCGAACACCCAGTTATATTTCCAACAGCTGATCGCACACAAGCAGGCCAGAAGTTGTAATGGTTTCGAGTTTGTGCGCTTTCGCTGAGGCAACTTGCGGCGCGCCGCCGACAGCGCCATCTCGTTCCCCCGGAGCTAACTGCTCCGCGGGAAGAGACAATAATGTAGTCTAGAGATCGCCGACTAGAGAAATAGTCGACGCTGCAGAAATGGCTGGGGAGGACCTTCATTAGGGAGCCTACATGAAAACAGCGCTTGCATGTAGGCTCCCTAACCTTCAATGCTTGAGTATGCCATCTATCGCATTATCAAGCAAGGACTTGCCCTACCGTGGTGTCACATGTGTAGGCGATTGCTGACAAACAGATTCTGGCGCATTACTTTAGCTGATCCTTTTTACAGCGAAGCTTTATATCGCTTGGCGAAATCGCCTGTCCACAGAAAATTATCATCATCAGCATTGGCTCGAGCGTCGTCGTCTTCGTCCGCAGCTGGCCCGTTGGCTCGCGCTCGTGCTCGGCACGCGCTCGTGCCACTGCTCCCGCGTTCGTCGTCGTCGTGTGCTTCCACAGCTGGCTGCGTAGCCGCGAATCATTCCAGCGTAGAATTTCACTTCTCTTCTGTCGTCGTAATTGAGAGGCCGCGTTTACGGGGGTATGAGCCATTGTTTAAGCGGTATGAGCCGTTCGTTGTCTTACGTAACGGAGAGATCTAATTTTGAAGAAATTTAATTTTGAGGAATCGCAAGCGGCAAATGCGACACCGGAGCACTGCGGGCCTAGTGTAAGTGGCGTCGTTCTCTCCGTCGCAGCCGAACGTGTGTGTAGCCTCATAATTAAGTAATACTTTAATGAACCCTCAGGAATAAGCCAGTGACAAACACTGGGGCCGAATGTTTCAGCTTCGCTGGTTAACCATCTTCACGGAGTGGAAGGGCCGACGAATTTTGATAACACTAAACTTTAGGTCCTGCCTGCCGTTTCCCCTTATTCGTTGTCGGAAAACAATAATAAAGACGTTTTAATACTTTCAAGACTGACGGTTACACTAAAAATGCAAACACATTTTTGGACTGACGGTCCAAAAATGCAAACACGTTTTTTTTTCTTCATGACGTGCGGTGGTCCTTGATGGTTTGTTTTTATTGCGATAGCAATTATATGGACACTCAAAAGCAGATTTATGCCGTCGGCGTCGCCGTCGCCGTCGCCGTGAGGTTCCGTATGACGTCAATGGAGATGAAATCGTCGCCGCGCGCCGAACGCTGTATGTGCGAGTGAAAGGGCGCGAGGGGCGCGCGCTTTCACGGGGAGTGAACGCACGGCGGAGAACAAACGCGCGTTCTGCGCCGTGCTCGCTTAAGGGCTGCAGAAGTAGGCGTATCTTTCCTCCTTTACAATCACCATATATGTAGCACAAACGCGCCTTCTTCCGACGCGCGAAAGACCATGGGGGGGGGGGGGGGGGGGGGGAAGGGAGGTGACTTTTAGCTGCGGCACCAAGTGCCTATTTAAATCAGAGGCTCCGGCAACAGTCAGCAACGCCGCAAGCATTTTGTGCGAACGCGGGCAAAACGCCGACGGTGTCGACATTAGTTCTGCGTGTTGTCGGTGCTGCTGCATGTCCAAGTTTATACAGCTGATAAAGCTACTATCATTACTCCGTATAGCTCTCTACAAATTTGCTATCGCAATTGATGCTTCGCCTTTCAGGTGAAACTGCGACAACTTTTTTTTCTATTGCCGGACGCGACCATCGAAGAGTGAGCCCTTAACAGCTTCGCTGTTAAAAAACTCTCAAGTTTCTCGTCAGTATTTCCCACGTTATAATTTCGTATAACCCTTACTTTCTTGTTGTTGATCAGTTTTGACAGTTCAGCGAATTCGATCTGATCTCTCGAGTTCGCCACTTTCATGTTTTGTCGTTTCTTTATTAGGTCCGTTGTTACTTTGCAGGGTTTACCTACTGGTTGCCTTGGTGCCTTACCTCCCACTTCAATTGCTGCTTCTGAGATCAGCATAGTTACGGTTTCATTCATTACCTCTATGTTGTCGTTATCTTCCTGTTCGAAAGCTGCGCCAGCCTGAATGGGTCTGCTTTTACCCTTGGTGTGTCTAGGTTTACCTGTTTCTTCGTGGCCTGCTTCTCATATGCTTCGTTGATTACATCATGTAAAATTATTGCCATTTTCTTTTTAAAAACATTATACAAATTTGCGTAGCTTGCACTAATGGCGCAAGGCTAAAGAAACAGCGGAGCTGGTCCTGGCCTTACGGGTTATGCTTTTCCGGTATTTATTGATTACTGACCGATTATTGATTAGCTATTGATTGGCTATCGATTGGCTATCGCAAGGTATTGGCCACGTATTTGGGCTAGGCTAAGCATTGCGAAGTCATCTCCAGCATTTTCCGGAATTTATTGATTATTTATCGATTATCGATTAGCTATTGAATGGCTATCTCAAGGTGAAGCGAGTCGAAACGGTGCGCAGTGACGTCATCGCTGGGCGAGTTTTTGTGAACGCTCCGGGGGTAAACGAAAAGCTTAAACAGCTCCGCTGTTAAAAGGGACGCCTAATCCGTCAGGGCCTGCCGATTTACCTACAGCTAACTCATTTATGGCGTGTTCTATTTGCGCGACAGTAAGCTGCTTAAAGTTCAGCCTTAAATCAACATCCAACTTTGGAAGAAGCCTCAAGAACTCACTATCGAATCCTTCAACATGCTCTCGTTCACTGCCTAACTCGCTGTAATACCCATAAAAAGCCTGCTGAATGCATTGGTTCACTTGCACAATTTCGTTTCGATATGCGATGGTTCTTATCTCATTTCGTGAAGCATAGCTCTTTTAGAAAGCGCTCTTTTAACCCAATATCCTTAAGGGCCCCGTGAAGCAGAAAATCCGCTGTCGGTGTCGTCGTCTCGTTAGCGAAAATTTCCGTATATATTTAGGCATGTGTCACGCCTTGCTATAGGACATGTGGTATGTGCGGGTTATATTGCCAGCCCATTCTATCACTAAAGTTGATCATAAGTTGTCTTGGATTACCCGCCGTGGTTGATCAGTGGCTATGGTGTTGGGCTGCTGAGCACGAGGTCGCGGGATCGAATCCCGGACACGGCAGCCGAAATTCGATTCGGAGCCGATTCGGAATTCCGTGCCTAGCAGCACTTGGCATTTTCTAGCAAAACTTAGCCAAGCCTAGTAAAACCTGGAAGAAGCTAGGCTATTAGAATCCTTTCAATTCCATCTTGGTCCGGCAAGTCCGACGGACGTTAGACGGGTGAGTAGCCGTCACAGTAATCTCATTACTCTAGCAATATTGGTCACCTAATATTTTATTTACTGGCTTTTATGTTCATGTTCTATTTGCACTTTTACAAGTCGTTATTTGCACTTTTACAAACGGGTTAGCCATCTAGAGATATTGTTAACTAAATTTTATTTTACTTTTCTCTGCTACGATACCGAAACGACGCGCAGAGTTGCCTCGTTGTGCTTGACACTGTCCCGACGCAAATCAGCTCAACGCGATAGCCGACATTGCTCTGACGTCAAAACGGCATCGCGCACGTATGCCACGGGCGCGCAACTTCCATCAGCGGGCCTTGGGCTACGCCGCTTCGCTCATGACCGAATTATACCGTAGGAAAAGGAAGCAAAAATATGGTGAGTGAACATTACCAGAGAGATGAAATAAAATGGCATTGAAAAAACACTGCCGCATATCTGCTTGCTTCGCTGCAAATGACGTCGAAAGAGGATAGTCTGCATGCTGCCACCCCTGCTACGTAACACCCTCTCTTCTGCCCCCTCCCACCCCTCACGCTCTTCCCCTTCCCTCTCACTTGTCCCATGATGAATGTAATGGAGATTTTGCCGAATTCAAGTCTCCTGAGTTCACCCTGCTCTCGCGCCATCTGTTGGGACCTTTTATTACTGTTGGCTTAAAGCCGGCTACAGAGCCGCGGCTTCAGTCTACTTGTTTTTAACGCCTAGCGTCTCTTCGATACCACTTCTAACGGGTTGATTTTTCATTTACTAACCGAAAACCCTGTCCAATGTGTATTCTTAATTAAATGAACGCTGAGGATCACGGTTATGTACATATATTTTGCCTCAAATAGGCCTGAGGTTTCCTTTCCGCTGTGTAATATTGACGTGTATGACCCCGTGTCACCAGGGCTAGTAGCTTGGTTGGTTTTGGCCGGGCGGTTGAATCGAGTGTCAGACAAAGTTTTTTGCGTTTATGTAGCCAAAGAAAGACTATCGTCTTAAAAAATCACGCGCCAATTCACTGCTGTTAAGGTAGATTACCAGCGAACTTTAGCACACGTCATAGAGGTGACAAAGAATTTAGATCAAATTTGTATGAGCAAATTTTATGTCTTGAGAGGCGGCGCCGGTCATCCCGAAGAAAGACACACGCAATAACGCTTTTAACGCGACAGCGTTAAGGGCCCCGTGTCGCAGAAAATCTGGTGTCGGCGTTAAGCATCGGCGTCTGGCGGAAATAATCATGCCGAACCACATCGTCTCGAACAACCCCGACCGGGCGGGCCCTTCGCGTGGCTCAAGGTGTTAGTGAACAATAATTCAATTTCTCAAAGTAAAATACATCAGAAAAATCGTAAAGTACGACTTAACCACAACGTACAGACGTGATAGCGTCCGATTGTAATATGAATATACGAGAAAAAAGCTTTATAAGCAGCCAGGCATCTTTAAATGCTATCGCGTTCGACTTTCAAAGGCGAAACTTAAGCGTCCTCCAATTTTGATGTTGTGTTGTTGTACTTTGGTTCTAGGCAACATTGAGGGCAATGTTGAAAACCGAGCCTTTCTAAATTTTGATCGGGCCCAATGTCGCAGAATATACGGTGTCGGTGTCGGCGTCAACGGCGTCCAAAAAACGCCATCGCGTTCCACTCTTATAAGGCGAAGCTTAAGCGTACTTTAATTTTTTTCTTTAGACAGCTTGGCTAACGTTAGCTGGCACACTCTATATAAAGCGTGTGTTTGCATGCGCGCGCGCGAGCCTCGTTCAGTCGCGATTGCTCTTTCGGTGCACACCATCAAATCTTTGGGTCGTAGACCTGTATATAAGCGAGGCGGCACTCCATGATCGAGTGCAGCGATATTACGAAGCACAAGTCCGGCAGTGGACCTTGCTGAAGGCTGACATGCTACAGACTTGAGCGCATTAAAATAAAAAAAAACGGAGGAGGTAGAACGCATACATTCACTGTCGTTTAAACAACGATTTAGGGATTACCACAATTCACGATGCAATGTGTCGAAATGGGGAACCAAGCGCCATGGTATCCCCTTTAAAACGGGCTGGGACAAACAGTAACCTATAGCCGGCTTGAGTTAATCATCTTTTACTACATATATTGCTGTCTCAAATGTTGCCTATCTCTCCTTGATCTTTTCTGCCATCATAAAAACCTTTATCTCTATATATTGTACAGTTTGATACGTCTGTAACCATGTCAGCTCAGTCGATTTCTTCCCTGCTTTCAACGCGATAGCGTTAAGGGCCCCGTGTCGCGGAAAATCCAGCGTGGGCGTCCGCGGCTGAGAAAATAATCCCGAACCACCTCGACCACGCAGGCCCTCTGCGTGGTGAAGAGGCATTAGTGAAGTAAATAAATTTCTCAAAGTAAAATTCGTCAGGAAAATCGTAAAGTACAACTTAACCACAGCCTACAGACATGATAGCGTCAGATTGTAAGTTGAATATACGAGAAAACATTATTCCGTTACGAGGGAACTCAAAAACAAACTGATTTTCCAGCATTTCTACCATTAGTACAGCGGCGCGCTCTGGAAAGTTACTTGCAAAAATACCACCCAAATGGCGCTCGCCTCCTCGGCAGCTTAAAGCGGCAGCGACGCGAAAAGGCGGAAGTGTATAAAAAAGCTGCAGTTGCCGGAAAGCCGGACAAGCATTCAGGGATCTTTAAATGCTATCGCGTTCCACTCTTAAAGGCGAAGCTTTAGCGCCCTATATATATATATTTATTGGCGGTCTTGATCGGCGGCATGGATTCGCGTCGAAAACTACCGCCACATCGGGGAGCCGGAAGAAACTAGATATGCACGAAGGGGCCGCCCCGCCGGGAGAGCGGAAGGAAACTAGGCACGCAAGCGCTATAGGAACGAAGACAAAGGGAGGGCGCTGCGAGCATACACACGGCCGACGCGGGTCGCACAGCGGCAAATCTTCGAGAAGCCCTTATTATTTTCAGTATGCTGATCTTGACGGACAAGGAAAATGCATAACACCCTAGCCAAAGGCAGCTGCGCTGTAAAACAAAAATGCCGCAGTTTCGAAAAAAGAAAAGTAGCGTTGACAGCGATAGCAAAGTATGAGAAAGTATGAGGTAAGGTTAGTTGTTCTATAGGCAGCCACACTTGCAGTAAACACGCACTAACTAAACCCACGCGGTTTCATAAGCTCCAAGATGCACATCAAGGGAGGTCACTCCATCTCCACGTGCAATCGCGGTCACAGCGCTGCATGTCGTGATGGGGATTTCCGGCAGCGGGGAGCACACGAGGGCTTGCCACCCTAAAATCACTGGTCCACAACTAATTACACTAACAAACTAATTACCCTAACAAACGCAGCAGATCACGTAACCTCCAACGAAAGGCACCGTGCTGGATCGGCGGGCCGGGCCGCGCATGCGCCATCGCACCCATACAGCCACACGGCAACGCCGCCCTTATAAAGTCCGCATACTTGGCAAAAATAATAATGAACAGCAGCAACAAAAAAAAAGCCGGCAGATTCCACGCCCTGTGGGAATCGATGTTATGTGAAGCAGTGTGCGGGGAGCCTACCAAGTTAACGAAACAACCATGAGAGCACCAAGACGTAGGTGGCTGTTTCATGACCTAAATGTTACGCATGTCATGACATGACCTGCCTCCAGTCCTTAGGAGTTCCTTTAGTTACTCCTAAGAGACCTTAAGGCGAAAGCCTTTCTAATGTTCATGACTATGACTTCGACCATCAACCTTTAGCCTTTTCATTCACTTAGTGCCACATCCGAACCCATTGCATTGGTTTTTGAGTGTTAATGTTTTTCGCTGAGTCATTGTCATTTTTGCTGAGTCATGCTCATGACTATGGCTTATACAACCATCCTTTAGTGTTTCCTTCACTTAGTACCCCCGTGCGAACTCATTTCAGTGGTTTTTGAGTGTTAATATTTTGTCGCTGAGTCGGTGTCATTTTTGCCGAGTCATGCTCATGACTATGACTTCGACCATGATCCCTTAGCATTTCCTTCCCTTAGTACTCACGTCAGAACCCATTTCAGTGGTTTTTGATCGTTAATCTTTTTGCTGAGCCATTGACATGTTTGCTGAGTCATGGTCATGGCTATGGCTTCTACCAACATGCTTTAGTTTTTCTTTCACTTAGCACTCACGTCCGCACTCATTTCAGTGGTTTTTGAGTGTTAATTTTTTTATCGCAGAGTCATTGTCATTTTTGCTGAGTCATGCTCATTACTATGACTTCTACCGTCACCCCTTAGCGTTTCCTGCGCTTAGTACTCAAGTTCGAGCCCATTTCAGTGGTATTTGAGTGTTAATGTTTTTTAAAGACGATAGTCTTTCTTGGGGAACTTAAACGCTGAAAATTTGGTCTGTCTGTCTGTCTGTCTTTCTGTTTGTCTGTCTGTCAACCGATTCAGCCACCCGGTCAAAGTTGGACCACTTGCTTACCGCCCACACTACTTAAACTGGTACGGCTGTTCATACTTGTGAACGTTATCGATCAAAAAGTAAATATTACGCATATCTGAGGTGCAACATCACTAGGTAAGTATTAGGAGGTGTGTTCCTTTAATAGAAAATACATAGATACGTAACTCTAAAGACCCTAGTTTCTTAAGGTGCGCTGAAAATGCCATGCTATGCGCGCCGACGAACGACGTCTGCCACGAAGGGAGGGAACCCTCTGCACAAGCTCGTGTTTCCCCGACTGCGCGCCGACGAGCGCCCTCTGCCATGGAGGAAGGACACCCTCTGCACAAGCTCATGTTTCCCGATGTATTGCCAGATGGCGTCCATGTCTCACGCAGCGCCTCCACAATTTTATCAATGCCAGCCAGATGCGGCCGATTCCGCCTCCTCAATTTTATCAATGCCAGCCAGGTGCGGCCGATTCAACATAAAGGAAGCGCTGTCTGAGGCAGGGCAAAACATAAATGGCCGCTTGATGAAATACAACCCACTCTACAAGACATGCCCAGACAACGCAGGGAAAAGACCGACGACCAAATTGCAGCGGAGAAGCGCCGGCGTGCCGACGCTCGTCGTCTCAAGCGTGCCCAGGAAACGTCCGAGCAACGAGCCGAGCGGCTAGCGCTCGAGGGCACCCACCGGGGGCACATTTCGAAAGCACCCACCGCACGCTTGCGGACATGCCAATAATAATCACTGGCGATTTCAACGTCAACTTGCGTAATGGCCAAAACCAATGGCTACCAAACTTCATGCGTGACCTCTTCGGCATGAGCTTGGCAAGCGAAAGCGAAGTGCCTACAACCCGGTTTGGAATGGCTCTCGACCACGTCTTCCAACGCGGGCTAAAGAACGTGGAAGTAGTGAAGTACGCCTCCTACTTCAGCGTACACAGACCTCTGCTCTGCTTTGTTGCCAATGCGTCGGACGACGAGGGATGTCATGGTGACACTCAGTGTGCCAGTGGTACCAGTGCCACTGTGGAACGTGATCGTGCCTCACACCCTGGCGTCACCGGAGACGGGAAGGCGTCTACTTCGGCGCACCAGTAGTACATGCGCACAGCCATTGACCCTTCCACGCAATAAAATACATTCATGTCTCACAAATGGTTCTTCTTTGCAAACTACCATGCTATACAGTATACCACACGCGACCGAAACATTGCTGACATATCGTGGAGGTACGAACACATGGCATGCCAGCAGTGATAATGCGGTAAAATGAAATCTGTTCAAACAAACCTACATTGCATTTATCATGCCAGGACGGAAATGGTACGAGAACAGCATCACGGGTGGCCGCGGATCAGACCAGCACTCATGTAGTACGGCCGGCAGAAGACTATCGTCTTTCGACGACATTTGCAGCGAAGCACGCAGATACGCGGCCATTTTTTCGGTGGGTTACTGTCATCTTAGGCGGCTTTTTCATGACCTACATGACACGCATGTCATGACATTCATGTCATGACATATCATTTATGTTCGCCATACACTCTTGTCATACTATGCCAATTTTGGTAGCTACCAAGTTAACGAAACGGCCATGAGAGCAACAAGACGTAGGCAGCTGTTTCATGACCTACATGATAAACATGTCATGATATTCATCATGACCTATGATTTATGTTCGTCATACACTCTTGTCACACTATGCCAATTTTGGTAAATACCGAGTTAACGAAATGACCAGAGAGCACCAAGACGTAGGCGGCTAGATAGATAGATAGATAGATAGATAGATAGATAGATAGATAGATAGATAGATAGATAGATAGATAGATAGATAGATAGATAGATAGATAGATAGATAGATAGATAGATAGATAGATAGATAGATAGATAGATAGATAGATAGATAGATAGATAGATAGATAGATAGATAGATACTGTCAAAGTGGCAATTGTTCGCGAAGAAATGCTTTGCATTTAAAAATTAGGGGCAGCTTCACACTAGTGGTGCGAAGACTGGGCTAACAGCGAAGCTGGCGACCCCACTTAGCTTTATTTCGGTTCGGCCAAGTTTTTGCTAGGTTATGCTTTGAGACGTTTGCGCAAGATCAACTCGGAATCGACAGCCCAAGGATCCACGAACCACGGTCGCTACATAAAAACGAACACTCGGTCATTAAAGCATCTCGACGCTCTAACGCTTTTGCTTGGTTTCGCGGGCTCGTAACTCGGGATCTTCTGCGAATCGCCGACGTTGCGCCGCCGCTTCGGCGGCGCGATACTCGAGATCGGACCGAAGTCGTCTCACTCGCTCTCGAGTAGTGGCGCGGCGCCCTTCGCGCCGCGCTTCCTCTTCTTCGGGGGTGACGCTGTATTTCGGCCACCCCATCTTCGCGGTGATGTGCTCGGCGCCATGGAGGAAGGAAAAAAAACTAGGAGGGAGCGTCACGTGACAATCTTGAAGCCTAGTCATAAAAAATTTAGAGGAATGGGGTGATGGGAAATAGGCCCTCACGTGATAGGCAAGCGGTAGATTTTACTCGGCTCGGCTCGGTGGCTTCGGTTTCGTCTGCTGCGGGGGTTTCGGAATATGCGCACATACTCGGCGTGGCAAACGCACGCCGAGGTTAGTGAAGGAATTCGAGTGTGTGAAGCAGTTGAGTCTCGCCGCTTAATTAGCAGACAGGCGCCAAAGCTGTTGCAAACGAAGGCGTCGGTTAACCGGCATTGCGCCCAACAACCCGGGAGGACCACCTCAAGGACGACTGGCTGCGTTTCGGTGTGGTTTCAGGGAAATGAGGGAACCTTTCGCCCTGCAAACGTGTGAAGGCAACCAAGCCGCCCTTCCGACGACGATTCGTTGTGTTTGACGACGTCTTCTGGGAAACAATGATGCCTTTCGCCCCCGCAAAATGTGCACGCGATTAAGCGAGCATACAGGGTTCGAAGCGACTGTTTCCCTACGGGAAAAAAATGCGTCCCGTCTTGTGCCCAAGGGTAGACTGGTGAGCCGGAGACTCCAAACATATTTAGGGCCTTGCCGGCCCGTAGTTAAGATAGCGCAGTCGACACTGTTGCTCGAGATCTGCTCAAAGTCTTCGGCCTCTTATTAGACCGGCGAGAACTCCCGTCAGCTGTAGGCGCACCTGAGTGATGAAGTGTTTTGTGCCAGGATGCCCTAATCGAACAGAAAATCGGCGCGATGGCCTGTCCTTCCATAGGTAAGCACAATGAACGTTTCTTTTATTTATGAAAATGGAACTGCAATATTCGCGATCGTTAGTGACTACGTGCTCGTGTGAATAATAACTGACGAAATAGTGGTGCAATACTATTCAAGCCATTTTTTGTGCCACATTGTCATCATTCCCACTAAGTGTTAAACATTTATTTCTCTTTAAAGTACTTTTATCAGCTAGCATACACTCCTAAAAAGGTACGATGTGAAACTATTTATTGTCGAAGAATTACATTTCCTGCTATAAAAATTATTATTGACTGAATTTTGTATCATCAAGTAATCGACAGCGCCAGAATATACACGGGACCAAACGACGAGTAACGAGACAGACACAGGGCGCACTAACAACTGAAGGTTTATTCACAAAAAGCGCAGAATATGTATACTGGCTGAACATGAATAAACACAAAAAATGTGGTTGATCCCTCTTATATAGGAATCGGTATAGAACACGAAAGTGAAACGTGTCTTCACAGAAGTAGTGTAATGTTTATTGCACATTGATATATAATGTCTATTGGTGTTTTGTGGCTAAAGCGCCCTTAGGCGTTGATGCACCCACGCTGACGCCTGGTGGCACGTCTCCTCCATCACGACTACCAACGTCGATGACCATGAGCAACCGTCGTGCATATGGAAGCTGCACTACGCTGCACACGCTAGCACAACGCGAAAGACGAAGCACGTAACTGACACACTAATACAACGCGCAAGACAAAGCACGTAACTGAATCGTCACCGAGTCAAATCAGCGCGTACAGCGCGTCGTAATTGCAGCCTCCGCGATCAACTTCAGAAACATTTTCAGAGCTAATTGCGGAGGCCACGCTCCGCTGTGCTGAGTACGGTGAACGCCACCTAGGTGGCGTTGGTAGTGCTTCTTGATGCTATAGTGCCTAGAATATACTTACTAGTGTGCCGACCGCCGGGCGTTTCCAATGGGAGACGCTGGCACCGCCGGTGATTCCTTCCACCGGAGGCCCCCAGACGGCGACGCTGTTAGGGACCGTGCTAACCGAGCGGCGCATCACGCGTCACTTGCGCTTCGGATGCACTTCGGATGCGCGTTCGTAAGCGCAGTCGGTTGCGGCGCGTTGTAGCTTTCGAGCAAGTAGCATGTGGTGCCTCCGCATGTCATTGCTGGGTTTCTTTCTGTGCGCGTGGTTCGCACTTTTGTCTGTTCACGGACGGAACCGAGATGTCGTCGCAGAAAACGAGGCGTAAAGACAGCACCTGTTTTGTCCCATATTGTACAACTGGATACCGCTCAAACAACGAGCAAGTCTCATTAATTATTCAGCGCGCCTGTTGACTGGCCAGAACGTTTTGCCGAGTGGGAGAAGAATATAAGAGGGCTGATCGAAGGCTAACTCTGGCGGCTGTCGCTTGTGAGAAACACTTTAATAATTGCTACATTGAGCGCTCCTTCAAAATTAGTCGACGGCGTGTCACCCATGAAAATGTGCCCTGTTTAATTACCGTCATTTATGTTAATTAATTTAATTTATGGTAATTAGATACAACTTGGTGCGAATTTAGCATTTGTGGACATGTCTCGCATATAATAGTTTACTGTCGAAAAAAGCTACACTTCTTCGGAAACCACGTATTTATTTATTGGTATTTTTCGCAGAAACACCCCGTATCGTGTAGCGTTATAATGATAACTGTGCGTACGATCGTTTGTAAGTGCAACGAAATCATATTCTTTCGATTACGCTTTGCACCTCAACCAACGCTCCGCAGAACGAAACGGGCTGGGACAGCCCATTGGCGTCTGTCGCACACGCGCGCGTTGGCTAGAGACGCCGCTCGGCATAGCACGGTCCGTACGGCTATCGCCGTCTGGTGGCCGCCGGCAGAAGGCATCATTCTCCGTGCCACCGGAAAGCCCGCGGTCGGCACACTAGTATTACAGTGTACTAGAATAGGGGCAGTGTGCTCACTGCCATATCCCTGCGCCGCGTCGCCGCGGCGCACTCAGTGTCGCCTGCTCCGGCGCCCGCCAGAGGCGCTGCCGCCAGTTTCTCCTGAAAACTTCCCTCGCTTGGTATGGAGTACGTTCTGTTGGATCGCGACGTTGACCGTTCTCCCTCAAGGGCTGCAGAAGATAGCGCCAACCTTTCCTTTCTGAAAACTAACCACTTAATGTCGACGTTGTCGGCTCTCGACTGAAAGTCCCGCCGGCGTTTTCAGCAGTATCCTCTCTGCTTGACGCTTTACTCAATGTGCACTCTTAGTGAGTGAGAATGGCTAGCCGCCGTCGAAAATACTGCTTTGAACCCGAGTGCAGATCTGCCTACAGTCATGTGAAAGATGCACCAAAGGTGTCTTTGCTCAGCGTTCCACGCGATGAAGAACGGCGAAAGGAATGGGAGAGGAACCTCAACCGCGCAGATAAGACACTGGAGGAATCTTGCGAGTCTGTGATTTACACTTCGAACCACGATTCATAATTATGGACCTGTGCACCTTATAAATATAGAATGCAAAGCGGTGTGAATTCCTCGTGACAATTGCCACTGCTATCAGAAAACGCTGTTCCCACGATTCTTCCGAATTTACCACAGTACGTGACGAAGACGACACCGAAGCCCAGGAACAAAAGGAAATGGTGTGAAAGGGACCAAGCAACCGCGAAGAAAAGCCGAAGCGCACTATACAGTAGCTATTCGGAATTTTCACCGGCTGCTCCCGTCTCTTCCGGGATCATTCTTTACTTCGTCGTAAATAAACATTGTTAATTATTGCAGAAATGTACACCCGTGAGCAAAAGTATACGGACCAGGGATTGCGCGATAAAGCTGATTTTTTTTCAACTGCCTGCGAATGCAACTTGAAATTGAGGACTGCAGTCCAATCTTGGCATTGCGAGCTTTAACGTGTACTGGTCAATTCCACTTTATGCATGTTAATTACGAAGAAATTGAGTTTTTTCGGCGACCCTGTGGTCTGTATACTTTTGCTCACCGGTGTACCTGGTATTTTCATCCTTTCGATTTCATGTCGCATTAACGTTACGAAAGATGTAATACATAAATAACCAGCTAACCAGCATAAATTGTGCAGCAGTGATACCTAAATATTTAATTTCGTGAATAGATGGGGCAACGTGAAAATGTCTAAGGCGCTGCACGCCTTACCTGCGAAAAAAAAAATACTCGAAGTGGTGGTTAAATTCGGCGCGGTGGTGCTGGAAACGCGGATGCGCGGTCGTTGTGGCGAAACCACACTGACCATTTTATCGATCAGCTGCAGAAAAAACTCGAGTGCCTCTTGCTACCGTGACTGCAGCGGCCGTATCAAGCCTTTAACAGAGCAGCATGAGTAGCAAGGCTAGTTCATCCGTGCCTCCGGCTAAAAAAAATCGCCAACCCACTGTAGATCAGCCGCAACAATAGTAATTTATTTCACTGCACACTGCGAAGGTGCACCAAAAGAACTTTCGTGCGCTGCACGTCGTGCATTTTACTTTTATACGGTGAAAACAGCAACACGCGATAGCTGTTTTACCGCGACGCGTAGGAAAGTTTCAGGTGACGCTGCGAACCGCGCCACTGTCGGCGGCGACATGAAGTGCGTCAAGCTCTGCCGCGGTGTGAGCGCACTACAACTCTTCTAGTACACTGTACTAGTATGTATATTCTAGGCACTATAGTGCTGAGACCACCGAAGCGTTCACTGTCGGTGCGCGTTAGTGTCATAATGCAGTACTTCTCTTTTCTGCTCGTAGGCGGCGGCACCGCCCCGAGCAAGAGCGCGGGTACACGGAGGAGTGTTAGATATATAAGGCGCGTCTGTGCAGCTCTCTGCAAATGCGTTTGTGGCGCAATGGGTTAAACGCTCGGCGATCTATCGTCGCGGACCGAGAGGTCGTGGGTTCGATTTCCAAAGTTTGCATGTTTGTGGAACTTTTTCTTCTGGTTTCTTTCTTTGTATTATGTTCGTGTACATTGTAAGCTGACGTATTTCCGTGACGGAAATACGTCAGTGAAGTCTTGGTGGACCCCGGCATAAAACACTTTCGTGTTAAAAAGGAAACTGTCACTTGCATCACATGGCCAAGCCTACTGCGCGCGAAATGGGTATCTAGTAAGGAATCTGATATCCTTATCCGAGAGTATGACGGAGGGCATGCTAACACAGGACTCATCCAGCTTTTTTATTTCTAGGGCTTCAACAATCTCCCTTGTTAGTCTGTCTGCTGATTTGAACATGATGCTGGTATTTTCCATTAAAGCAGCGCAGCCGCAGTCCCTACAATGAATGCCTAGATGTCCTGATATTGTCTTTGTTGTGTTGTACTTATGTTCTTTCAATCTCTCATTTAGACACCTTCCCGTTTGGCCTATGTAAGATGCACCGCAATTCAAAGGAATTGAATAGACCACCTCAAGTATTTTGTATGTATTTCTTGTGGCTGAAAACAATCAATATTGCAATAAAACTAATTAATTGAAGAAACCATGAAAGATTAGTCTTCACATAACATACCAAGTTTTGCAATAGTCGCCAAGAACAATAATTTGCAGATAATATTCCGCTCGTAGTAACTCGGCTTGCGAGTGCAAAGTTCTAACATCATGTTGCAAAGTTCAATCACTCCCCATGTTGAGGCTAAATATCATTTTCTTTTTTTTCCAGAAGATATGATGTTGGTTGACATACAGTTGAGATGAAATAACACAGTTTTACTTTAAATTACAGGAGTGAACATCATTTTCATTCATTATTAGTCGTACCCTGAAGGCCTGGAGGCATTACAGAGGGGGCATTACGTTACATTATGTATGTGTTACAGCTATATCTTTGATATTTTTGTGTGAAACATGCGCTGCAAAGTTAGTACAGCTCCATTTTCCCCGAGATTCAATTAGCTGTATGTGTATTTTACAAGCACACTTAGATCAAAGATAGTTTTCTGCACAAGGGGATGCGGTGTGTAGGGAAAGCATGCACAGATCATGCGAGGTCTTTTCCATGACTCTGCAAAGGTTGCGTAAATGCATTCCACAGCAAATGTTATTGTTGGACCTTAAAAATATCTGGTGGGTAATTCTTTAACTGCAGACGCTTGCAAAGGACGATGCCACAGCAATGAGCCAACCTTAAATTGAAGCAGCTACATCCACGGGAACATAACAGCATCAAATTGAGCCAGTAAGTTGATGCACAGCTGTACGCAGCCATAATGCATGTTTCCAGTTTTATCATAACTTTTCATGACTGTGGTAGATGTCCCCCACCATTCCTGCAGTGAAATATGCTTTTCTTATATTCAGGCAGGTCTCTCTCAAGCCACAATGGATATGGACATCTCTGAGGGCTTGTCTGATTGATGTGCTAGCAGAGGGTACTGCTACATCTGCTAGCGCGTCCTTGACTGATTCAGACATCGCTGATGAGCCTTCCGAAATCCAACATGTCCTGGCATGTTTGATTGTCGAAATGATCACAGAGCTTGCTTAAGACATTTTCTCACATGTGTGCCTTGGTTCATTCATGTTCTGATCTGCTTTGCAAAAATCTGGTGTTTCCCTGTAATATATATTTTGGATTTCACCTTTAAAGTAATTATTTAGGTTCAAAAATGCATATGAGACTGTCATACAGCTTTTTTGTAAGATTTTTTGACAGATTTAAAAGATCTATTAGTAATGCTCAGAATGAAGAGAAAGATAGAGCTGTTCAACCTATCATTGGCTACATTACAGCCCTTTTTTGACACAGGTGACAAGCATACTGCGTTCAGATTTCATTGTTAACACTGGCAAAAGCAAGTGCTAATGAATGAAAGCCATATATGCTACATCATAATCTCATTTTAGTCAATCTAGGATAAGTACAAGATCAGGAAAATAAAACAAACTGCAGCAAAGCATTGTTATGTAAGATGAAGAACCACTTTTTTTTTCAGTAAAGTTGGAATAAGGAAAACACACTCCTTCTCTGAATTATACTTCAGCCATGTCCTCTCATTACACACATAATTAACACCCTTGCCAGGCTCCAACATTTACAACAGTAATAAAATT